>NC_045444.1:31719940-31721197 GCF_002776525.5 Piliocolobus tephrosceles | reverse complement strand
GCAGGCAGACTGCCCCTTCTCAGATCTCAACCTCCGTGTTGGGAGATCCACTGCTCTCTTCAAAGCTGTCAGACAGAGTCGTTCGCGTTTCACAGGCTTCTACTCCTTTAGCTGAGCCCTGTCCCCAGAGGCGCAGTCTACAGAGACAGGCAGGTTTCCTTGAGCT
Organism: Piliocolobus tephrosceles; assembly: GCF_002776525.5. NCBI lineage: Eukaryota > Metazoa > Chordata > Mammalia > Primates > Cercopithecidae > Piliocolobus > Piliocolobus tephrosceles. The sequence goes on along the minus strand of NC_045444.1, from coordinate 31,721,031 downwards.
GCTGTGAGCTCCACCCAGTTCCAGCTTCCCAGCGGCTTTAGTTACCTACTTAAGCCTCAGCGATGGCGGGCGCCCCTCCCCCAGCCTCGCTGCTGCCTTGCGGTTAGATTGCCGCAGACTGCTGTGTTAGCAAGGAGAGAGGCTCCGTGGGCGTGGGACCCTCCCGGCCAGGTGTGGGATACAATCTCCGGTGTGCCGGTGTTACAGCGCAGTATTGGGGTGGGAGTTACCCGATTTTCCAGGTGTTGTGTGTCTCAGTTCCCCTGGCTAGGAAAAGGGACTCCCTTCCCCCTCGCGCTTCCCAGGTGAGGCGATGCCTCGCCCTGCTTCAGCTCTCGCTGGTCGGGCTGCAGCAGCTGACCAGCACCGATTGTCCGGCACTCCCGAGTGAGATGACCCCAGTACCTCAGTTGAAAATGCAGAAATCGCCGGTCTTCTGTGTCGCTCGCGCTGGGAGATGGAGACTGACGCTGTTCCTATTCGGCCATCTTGCTCCGCCTCGAAAATAAAATTTAATAAAGATTATGTAGCCAAGGAAATAATAGCGTCCTTCTACCCTTCGAGTTTCTTTGGCTAGTCTACAAATTAAATTGACATAACACAGATTCTCAAGAAAAAGAAACATTTTAATCACGTGTGCACACAGGAGTCCCACAAAAAAACATGAGACTCAAATATGGACCAGATGATTGTTGTTTATATAATGTCCTGAGCTACAGAAAGGCATAGGGATTGTGCTTCTGGCAGTGGTGATAACATTATGCAAGGTTGAGTAAAGGAAATGTATGGTGAATCAAGGCTGTCTTTTCATGTAGCTAATATTCTCTCAGGTGATAAATGTTTTAGAACAGCTTTCTTTCTGGCGCTAATATCTATACTAATACAAATTTTTCTTCTAGATATAAATTTCTTTCATAATAGGGCAGCTTTTCCAAGTTACTCCTGTGTCTGTAATTACTCACAATAGCTAGCTAGAATATTTTGAAGTGGCATGTTCTGGTCTCCTACAGTCATATTTTGCAGCGATGTGGCCTGAGCACCACCACTTTTTTTTTTTTTTTTTTTTTTTTGAGACAGAGTCTCGCTCTGTC
>NC_045444.1:31715906-31719840 GCF_002776525.5 Piliocolobus tephrosceles | reverse complement strand
CTGTCACCCAGGCTGGAGTGCAGTGGCGCGATCTTGGCTCACTGCAAGCTCTGCCTCCCAGGTTCACACCATTCTCCTGCCTCAGCCTCCTAAGTAGCTGGGACTACAGGTGCCCCCTGCCACGCCCAGCTAATTTTCTTTTTTTTTTCTTTTATTTTAGTAGAGATGGGGTTTCACCTTGTTAGCCAGGATGGTCTCCCATCTCCTGACCCTGTGATCCGCCTAACTCGGCCTCCCAAAGTGCTGGGATTACAGGCGTGAGCCACTGCGCTTGGCCCTGAACACCACCACTTATACATAGCCACAGATAATATTGTTTTTCATAATTTTTAAACTATAAATATGTTAATTACATTCAAATTTAAATGTGTATATATATATTTATATATGTATTATATATAGTGTATGTGTATGTTTGTGTGTGTGTATTTTATACAATGCTTTTAATCCAAAGTTTGTTCTCTAAAACTCATACTTTTCAACATTGGGGAAAATCTCCATGACATTAGTCTAGGCAAAAGTTCCTTGAGTAATACCCCAAAAGCATAAGCAACCAAAGCAAAAATGGACAAATGAGACCACATCAAGTTAAAAAGCTTTTGCACAGCAAAGGGAACAATCAACAAATTGAATAGGCAACCCACAGAATGGGAGAAAATATTTGCAAACTACCCATCTGACAAGGGATTAATAACCAGAATATACAAGGAGCCCAAACAACTCAATAAGAAAAACATCTAATAATCTGATTAAATGATGGGCAAAAGATTTTGAATAGACATTTCTGAAAAGCAGACACACACATCATAAACAGGTATATGAAAAGGTGCTCAACATCATTGATTAGCAGAGAAATAAGGTGCTCAACATCGCTGATTAGCAGAGAAATGCAAATCAAAACTACAATGAGATAGCATCTCACCCCAATTAAAATGGCTTAGATCCAAAAGACGGGCAATAACAAATTCTGGAGAGGATGTGAAGAAAATGGAACCTTCATATGCTGTTAATGGGAATGTAAAGTAGTACAACAACTATGGATAATAGTAGGAGATTTTCTCAAAAAACTAAAAATAGAGCTGCCATAAGATCCAGCAATCCCACTGCTGGGTATATACCCCATAGGAGAGAAGTTAGTATATCAAAGAGATACCAGCACTCCCTGTTGGTTGCTGCACTGTTCACAATAGTCAAGATTTGGAAGAAACCTAAGTGTCCATCAACAAGTGAATAGATAAAGAAAATGTGGTACTTAGACATAATAGAGTACTATTCAGTCATAAAAAAAGAATGAGATACTGTCATCTGTAGCAACGTGGCTGGAATTGGAGATCATTATGTTTAGTGAAATAAGCCAATCACAGAAAAACAAACATCGCATGTTCTCACTTACTTGTGAGATCTAAAAATCAAAACAATTGAACTCAAGGACATAGAGAGTAGAAGGATGGTTACCAGAGACTAAGAAGAGTAGTGAGAAGCTTGGGGGAGAGGTGGGAATGATTAATGAGTACAAAATAATGTTGAAAAGAGTAAATAAGACCTAATATTTTATGGTACAGTGGGGTGACTGTAGTCAATAATAACTTAATTATACATTTTAAAATAACTAAAAGAGAGTAAATAGATTGTTTGTAACACAAAGGATCAACTATTGAGGGGATGGATACCCATCTTCTATGATGTGATTATTTCACATTGCATGCCTGTATCAGAGCATCTCCTGTACCTCATAAATATATACACATACTATGTGCCCCCAAAATTAAAAATCAAAACATTAAATAAACAAATGAAGCTCATACTATCTTTGCAAAATTTTGCCCTATTCAAAGGGTTTTATCTCTACGTCATATTCTTTGAAAAGCATTTAGTACTGAATTCTTCATGCAAAATATTTTATTTTTATGGTATTTTTGAAAAATACAATATCCTCTGCAGGTATACTTTTTGGCAGGCATTGAAAATAACAATTTCTCTAATATTTATAACAACTCTGAAAGGTACATGCTATCAGCACCGTTTTTTAGAATATAAAATTTTTTACATTGCCAAAATTTAAACAGAAGGATGTGGCAGAACCGGATTTTCAGGACAGTTCCTTCTGACTCCAAATTCTCTGTCACTTTAATGGCACATGGGCATCTTTTCAATGACATGAGTGGTTATTTGGAAAGCTCAGCAAGATCCTTTCCCATGCATTTTAAGGAATACACGCCAAATGAAAATGAAACAGGTGATGTTCTTTTTGTTGTTTGCGTAAGATATCTGATGTTTCAGGAATTCAAATGAGGCTGTTTCTTATAATACCTTTGGAACAATCATGCCACCTGCAGTCATTAACTTGAAAGCCTAGACTTTATAAATGTTAAGAGTAACACATGATTTTGGAATGGAAAAAGGTGCAGTGATATCTAACTTGATAACTTTCTACTAATTACATCTTGTCAATAACATTTGGTGCAATGTATCACTTGGTGTGTTGAATATAACTGAAAAATATGGCATGATATTTAAAAATTCTGTTAGGTCTTAGGCCTTTTTGCTGGCCAACTTTTTCAAGGCAAAGATTATTTACAAATTAGCTATAAAATCAATTACCATAAAGTAAAAACATTAAAAAGGTTTTTTTTTAGAGTAAGCAGAGGGTAATTGTGTTTAAGTCGCTTTAAAACTTGCACATCTTAAATTATCTTGAGTCTTGAAGTGTCTCATTTGCTTTCTAATCTTCTACAAGATGCTTTTATTATTTTGAGATTTATATTAAACCACAGGAGTCTGAAAGATTTCAGGAACTCTTGCATTGCATCAGAAATAAACAATCAATTAAATTAATAAAGGAAAATCACAATTTAGATGTTAGTTGTTACAACTATCACTATTTCTTTAACCATAGCTTGTAGTTTTATAATTCTAGCTCAGAAATTACGTTGATGCATCCACAATGAAGTGGCTGTCACACTCTTTCTCTGCAGCTTTCAGTCGTATATGAAAGTTCTAAATTTTGCTCACAATCAACTAGCTGCCTGAAATAATAGAAGTCTGGAAATTTTGGTATTTACATTTTTTTTCCCTGACAATGAAATACTGAATTATTAAAATCTCAATGATTTGGATGATTTCTCTTCTACTTATGTAGGCTTTATTATTTGAAGTGTTAATTCTACAGACTAATAGAACTCTAGGGAGCTATTCAAACTAATTTAATTTTAAAAGAAAACTATGTTGTCAACGAAAGTGTCATTAAAGCCACATTGCTACAGGAAGTGGAAACATAAATAAAGATTCCAAATGTTGAATCTCGATGTATTATTTCATTGACAACTTGTTTCAAACATTTTTTTCTCCTTTCCAAAAAGAAAGCTCTGAAAATCTATTGTCATATTATATAGGCTATTATTTATATAACTTAGAATATATATAGCGTATGTTATTTAAAATTAGTCTATTTTGAAACAATTTTTTCTAACAAATTTACTGTCTCTCTAGTGGAATCTTTATCAAGACAAAATTTGACTCGAAACATGGTTAAAAAAGAAAAGAAAAAGATACAGCCAAGATAAACTAGAAACTCTGGAATATTTATTTATTTTATATACCTAAACTCTGCAGTACTCCCTAGGTGGCCAGACGTCCTAGTCATCCTATACCAAATATTTTATGTGATGCAGGAGGATGAATGAAAATGAAAGAATATTCTTAGTGAAGCAAGCTGCAGAGATCTTTTTCTATATTCTTTCTGTCAAGTGAAGTAAAATCAGCACTCATGGCTGTATTTATTTATTAAAGCATCTGATGTATAGCAATAAAGTATACAATCCCTGAATTCCAAGAATGTCAAATCTGGAATCCACTTGATGGAGACTTTTTAGAATAACATGGAATAATATCTATCTATCTATCTATCTATCTATCTATCTATCTATCTATCTAT
>NC_045444.1:31712666-31715896 GCF_002776525.5 Piliocolobus tephrosceles | reverse complement strand
TATCTATCTATCTATCTATCTATCTATCTATCTATCTATCTATCTATCTATCTATCTTTTCTACCTATATTGTTGGGGCTCAGGAAATAACACCCCAAAGTTAGCACTTTAGCGTGCTGAATACTTTGAATTAAAGGACATTGGAAGAATTCAGAAGCAGCCTGAGAACTAAGATCTCTCTGACCTTCTTCTTTGCTCCTTCCTCTGCCCTACATTCTCCTTTGAAGTGAGTCATAGAAACCAGAATTTCTCTTCTCTAAAGGGGGTCATAGAAACTAGATCCCCTTTCCCCAAAGCCAGTCATAAAAATTAAGAATATTACTCTTTCTTCTACCTTTCTGTGTAGGAGATGACTATCAAGAAATTCTCTGACTTACCTTTGTCCTGTAGTAGGTCATAAAATCGTCGTTCCAGAGGGGGCCTACCAGATACCTTGGAGAAAGAAATGCTATGAGAAATGCCAAGATGAGTCTAAACAAGTCTTGATGGGGTTTTATACGCAGTCATAAACAGTCATACTGTTTTGTTTAATCACACTTCAATATCATCCATTCTTCATTAAACCTAAGGATAGAAATAGTTTCCCCTGCGTCTTTGGGTCTTCATTCTAAAGTCTCCCATGGAATATAAATTTGATTAAATAAATGTTATGCTTTTCTCTTGTTAACCTGTCTTTTGTTACAGGAATGTTGGCCACGACACTTAATGATGGAAGAAGATAAGTATTACTTTGCCCCAACAGTCCATGTATATGTGTATGTATATACATACACACACACATACACACACATGTTTAAAATAGTGTGGTAATAAGAATTCTTTCTGGGAACATAGCACCTTTCCATTGCACTTCAAAATACTCTTCAGATACCTTGATTCATCAGTTTTAGTGGTAAAAACAATTTGCGTATGTCTTAGTGTCATAGGTTTTTAAAGCAAGTTATGGAGGAAAGAGCAGTGGACAAAGTTTAGCTGAGAATATCCCTAAGGTTTCTTCTTCTTTATAACAAAGTAAGTGACCTTTTAAACATTTTTATTGAAGTATGTTATAAATATAGAAAAGTAGTAAGGGGCTCAGAAAATGACACCCCAGAGAATGGCTCTTTGGCATGCTAAGGACTTTAAACTAAAGCAGACTGGAAAGCCTCAGAAACAGGTATTCTCTGACCTTCTCCTGCTGCCCCTCTTTCTCTCAAGAAGCAAGCCATGGAAACCAGAATTCCTCTTCCTTAAAGCAAGTCATAAAACCTAGAAAAGTAGCTCCCTTCTCCCTTGAAGACCCTAATTCCAGGATAGTCCTTCCCCATACCCAGGGGGAAGAAATGCTATACAGAGAGGTCAAGAAGCTGGATAGACAGGCCTTGCTGGGTCACCCCTCCCAGTTTGTTACCATTAGTTCATACCCTTTTGTCCAGTCATATTTCTACATGGATGTCTATGGTTTGTGGAACCTAAGCTTAAAAACACAGCTTTCCCTGCGTCTTTGGGTCTTCTTTAAGGTTCCTGTGTCATGTAAAACTGATTGTAGGCCCGGCATGGTGGCTCACGCCTGTAATCCCAGCACTTTGGGAGGCTGAGGCAGGTAGATCACAAGGTCAGGAGATGGAGACCATCCTGGCTAACATGGTGAAACCCTGCCTCTATTAAAAATATATATTTAAAAAAATTATCCAGGTGTGGTGGTGGGCACCTATAGCCTCAGCTACTCAGGAGGCTGAGACAGGAGAATGGCATGAACCTGGAAGGCTGACCTTGCAGTAAGCCCAGATCATGCCAATGCACTCCAGCCTGGGTGACAGAGCAAGGCTCTGTTTCAAAAAAAAAAAAAAAAAACCAACCAACCAACCAAACAAACAAACAAACACAAAGCTGATTAAATACATTTGTTATCCTTTTCTCTTGTTAACCAGTGTTTTGTTATGGGAGTGTCAGCTTATGATGGATAAGGAAATGTATCACATTTTTTTCCATCCCTGCAGTGCACTGATTTAGTATATACTCATTGAATTTTCTACACCTGGTCACTGGTTCTTTTTCAAAATGAGATATTAGAATTTCTTCTGAGGTCTTAAGAAGACATAAAAAAAAAAACTCTGCAAACTTCAAAATCATTGTCAGGTTATTTATGAATTGAACTTACTACAAGAGAGAGACCAACTCTTCCCTCTCAATACTTTTTGTTTGTTTTTGTGTTTTGGTAGAGAATAATGTAAATTATAAGCAATAGCCAAGAGACAATGAAAAGTAAGGAGCTTCATAGGATGGAATTTTTTTTCAATGTAATTATTTAAATTTTCTTATTTCACCCATGTTTGTGAAGGACAGCAATTAAAGACTACAACATATCTTTCCATACAGAGACAGCTGATGTAGAAAGTTAAGGCAAAAGTACCAAACAAAGTTTAGCGTCTGGAGGGACAAGTCACAAATAATTTGGAATTGGCAAGTTCTGTTGTTAAATTCCACATGGACATAACTACAATATTCGGTAACTGTTCAGATAAACTAGACCCAAAGTTGTTGAATGTGAAAAGATTTTGAAACCGAATGAATGTGGTTTGGAATTCCAACCCTGCCATTTACTAGGCATGTAGACTTGGATTTTAGTTTCTTCAAATGTAAGGCAAGAAAATGAACTGGAATATGGAGATTGCTTAGCACAGTGCAAGGAATTAATATACTTGATATGTCTATGTTTTATACAGACTTCTACATCCCTACTCCATCTCTCATATTCCTACCAGGTGTATCCTTTAAAACCCTACCATTAGCAGGGTTTTTAACTTGTATTTTTAAATAAAATCTTTTAACTGAGAATAAGAAAGTAGACTTGAGCAAAAAAACTTTCTAAAATTGTAAGCACTGATCATTGGATCTAATATTATAGTACCTGCAGTGCCAAAAATCTCAACTAGGAGGTTAATTTAATCAAGAATTTAAAACATCTCTTTGGCCTTACTATGAGATGGGCTCTATTTTCCACACAACTATCAGTAAACAGGATTCCTGCAATCATAATGCTCAGTATAAAATGTCATGGCAGTTTTCACTGCTCTCATTTTCTGTGAATGATTGTATTGATTGAGAAGAAGAAATTCAAGTATCATTAAAGAATAAACTACGTCCTACCTCTTACAGGAGGTAGCTGAAATTTCACTTAGCTCATGAATCCTATTTAAGTAATGCACTTACAGAAGTAGGTTTCTAGTACTGACTATTTTGAATAGTAA